>NW_027272148.1:425000-427057 GCF_040938485.1 Diadema antillarum | reverse complement strand
GCTCACATGCAACATCGTTCCATTGTGACGTAGACAATGGAATAAACGACGTGTGTGTTAAAAATATAGTCGTATATGTGCATCGAGTGTGTGTATGTGTGTTTGTATATTTCGGATGAAGAGGGGCAATATTCTTGTCAATGAAGTGTCTCTGAAGTTTACTATTCAAACGGTGAATTTATACGGTTCAATGTTTTGTCGACGAATCAACGTTGCCCGTTAAAAGTCTAGGGATGCCATGGTATAGCTGCATTGAATTACATCTTGAAAATGCTGTAAAGGTTCGTTGTATACCAGTCCCAGATGCTTTAATTAGAGATTGCCCTGCTTACGTCGCCCTATAATCTCTGTCTATAAAGGAGAGAAACAGGCGAACTCGACGCAACGGACTACTTTATCAACCTCGCCCTTTTGAAAGCTAATCAGAAGAGCCCGAGTGGAATTTGCATTTAAAGTGAATTCCTGTTGATCTCACCCCCTTAGGATGCTCAAAAAGCAGTCCGTTTGATATTTGAAAAAATATGATAGTGAACAGAGAGAAAGAAAAAAAAAAGATATAGGATAAGATCAGTGTCTGATCCTGTCTGGGTTCTGCTCTGCTAGAACTAGGTACCTTCTGAGAATTTTGTATCAAAGCAAAACAACGAAGTGAGAAGTATGTCTGAGCCCAATAGTCACCCCCTTCACCCCCCCCCCCCAAAAAAAAAAAATCATATTTCGTAAGCCCACGTGTATCCAAATCCTATAATTGCTTTGTTACACAAAAAAAAAGCAGAAAAAACAAAACAAAAGCAAAAGTGTACTGGGTGATGAATTTCATGTGCTATAGCAGACGTTAGATCCTTACCCCGTTCAATTTCGCTCCAACGCTCACGCTGCACTGGACAGCAACAGCAAAAACAATGTTAAAACCGCTGATACCAACGACCAGCGTGAAATCTCTCATTCTGCTTGCTGTGGTTGCATGTCAAAGTATAACCCATGAAAATGAATACAACAACAACAACAAACAAAACAAAAACCAACAGCAACAATCAATTAAAAAAAAAAGCCAAACAAAAACAGCTTTCTATCATGTGGGTGGGAATTAGTGTAAGTCTGTTTTCAAGTGGTGAGATCGTAGGAATCACTATACCTTACTTGGCACATCGCCTGTACGATACATTCCTCCCACATTGTGGTATCCTGTATCCTCACTTTTTCTCGATGGGAAGAAAATACATCATTTTGACCATCTACTACTTTCGTTCATGTATCTATGCGTCCTAATTCTCTCGATGGATTGTAAAGTTACACCGCAAATTACGATGCGTTGAGCATTATCTTGTCATAACTCATACACTGTTTATGCACTTATATATAAATAAATCTACTATGATTATATATATTCATATATAGACTTACACTACTTTCCATCAATTTGCTAGATAAATCGCAACGGATTCCAGTGGCTCATAAGAAAAGTAAATTTATATTTTCTGTCTAAGTCTTTCCATGTCACAGGGTTTGAAAGCCCCTCAGAGGAATGGAGTATTTTTACACACACATTTAAGTTTATAAGGTTATATTGAAGGGGAAAATCGCGGTGAGAATTCTTACGCTTGACGGTTATTCCTCTCCAGGTATTATACAAAAGAGTAAGTTATCAGTACAACAATTTTTAAAATATATATTTGGACATCGAATGAACATCTAACACGTATTGCACCCTCGGCCCTATACAGTTTGCTTCCAGTTTTACAGTTTGCGTGGGCGTGCATGAATTATTATGAAGTCGGGAATGTTGGGGGATAGGTTTAAAATGCGTGCTTCTTAACGACGGGCTCTTTGAACCGCGCATATAACCCCCTGAGAAATAGCTAATCTTCTTGCGATAGAAACTGACTGCAGAATCCAGGCGAGTGTATATGCACAATGACACAGCCAGACGCGATGGGGTTAAGAAAACGTCGCAGGAGAGCTACAGGGGCGTCGCCCTACATTGCAATAGGGTCACGCAGCATTTTTTCTCTCTTTGTTTTTTTTTTGTCTGTTAAATTTTGATATCCCCTTGTGGA